>NC_079408.1:16120173-16158256 GCF_029220125.1 Pseudoliparis swirei
ATCACCTGAACCCCACCACCCTGGCCATGCTGCAGCAGCACAACTACATCCCTTACTTCAGAGGTATCAAAGCACGTGAGACCGAGACCTGGTCACATACAGACAAAGGACGACTTGCTGGAATCATTATGGCTAGAAACTAAAACCGTCAAGACCTCCCACAGCGCTCTGATCTGAAAGGGTCTCAAAGTGGCCCGAATAGAACAGGAGCAGACACAACTTTGGGGTTAGGATCAAAAATATGAAACTGAAACAGGATTCCTCACTGCAGCAGGTGCCGTCCTCTCTGTATCTGACTGTCCTAAAGAATGGAGTGCTGTGATAGGACCACTGAATGACTGACTTGGCATGGGCACCACATTAACCCTGTGTTGGAACCCCACTCTCTGGGTCTCTGGGTTCACCAAAGACCCACGAGTCACACTGGGACACACTGCCTTCGGGTCTGTAACCACTGAAGATGTTTTGACCTTATTTATTGAACCAAAGCCATGACACTGCTAATTGTATTCACAATAGCCCCCCCCCCCCTCCCCTGAACCACTGCAGAAAGGCCTTTCCAACCACCTCCCTTTATCTTCCTCACCCTCAGGGTTCAAACAGGACCCCATACCTGAACCTAGACCTAGGACCGCCCTGCATCTCAGTTTACCTCCTGCTAACGGTAAAGCCCCCCCAAGTTCTTCTCTCTCTCTGTGTCCCCCCTCCCAGTGGAATGATTAGCAGGCAGTGATGTTATTGTCCGGTCTTGTGGTGTTGGTACATGAGTAGGACCTCTCAGAGGTGTCCTTCTGCCTGCCTGTTCGCGTGTGGCTGTTGTTGTTGTTGTGCACGGTTGACCTTGACCCTGTTTGCCTGGCTTTGACTTCTGTTGTTTCCCCTCAATGGACACGTGTTCGTTGTCATGTCAACACGTTATCATTTGGTGTGAAGTCCTTGATATGAATCTGGAAGACTGCAGGCTGTGTGTGATGATACAAGGCCACTGAGGGTGATGAGGAAGTATTGTTTTGACTGAATCACATGAAATAATAATATGGTCAGCTAATATGATCCTTGGAAACAGCTGACACATATAAAGATGAGTCAGCACTATTACTAAGACTGTATCAGGTATACTCGTCAGATATCATCATCACCCAATGTTACAACAGATAGGATTAATACAAAATGCACTGTTTTTTATAGAGCCATACAAATGATAATAATTATTGTGAAAAATCGTTATAACTGTACGTGTGGCCACATTTGAATCAGGGCTGTCCCTGAAAAGGAAATCATTTGAACGTTATTTCGCTTTATCGCCGCATCAAAGTTGTAATTGATAAAGTCAGCAGCAATACCTTCACACACTATTGTTCCATCTGTAGTGTCCACTCTAATGTGCTTCCACTCATTCAGTTCATCCATCCAGTGCACTGATTAGTTTTCTTCATTTAGTGTTAGCGAAGCTTGCCCAGTTTACACTTCATCATGAGTCCCACTGCTCTTGTTGGTAAGAAGCCCCTGTGCTGCCTTCAAGCACTAAGATGAGCCTGTCAGCCCACTGCTCCTTTATAACGAAGGATGGCTCCACGCAGAGGAAGTGACCCACGGGGATCAATACAAGTTTATACTTCTTATTTCTTCTTCTTTCCTACTTACTGCTTGAGGTCATTTCCAAATGCCCCCTGCTTGTGTTTTCAAGGCGTTCATACGCTGAACATGTTTTGTTTAAATAGATCAGAACTCATTCAAAGTCAAGTGTGGCAGTCTCAATGTTGCAGACAAAGAGTTCCAACAGCAACAAGAAGTTATCATGAGTTCTACACAGAGCCCTACAGCATGAACACATTGATGGTGAGAAGAGCTAGAGAGGGGAGCAGCATTAACACATTGATGATGATGAGAAGAAGAAGAGCTAGAGAGGGGAGCAGCATGAACACATTGATGGTGATGAGAAGAAGAAGAGCTAGAGAGGGGAGCAGCATGAACACATTGATGATGATGAGAAGAAGAAGAGCTAGAGAGGGGAGCAGCATGAACACATTGATGATGATGAGAAGAAGAAGAGCTAGAGAGGGGAGCAGCGTGAACACATTGATGATGATGAGAAGAAGAAGAGCTAGAGAGGGGAGCAGCGTGAACACATTGATGATGATGAGAAGAAGAAGCGCTAGAGAGGGAGCAGCGTGAGCCTCCACTCTAACAGAAGATCAGGAACACGCGGCCCAGGGTTTTGGCATTGTTTCCATGACGGGGTGGAGAGGCTTAGAGGGGAGTTCTCCGATGAGGAAGATGAAAGCGAGGAGGGGGAGCGGAGGAATGGAATAGCCGGAGCGGGCCGAGCAGTAATTTGGGGCCTGGTTGCCAGTTGCATTGGCACAGAAGACGGTGTCTGCTGGCGTGGATCAGAGCGGTTCCTAACGCGCCGTGAAAGACAGGCTTTAAAGAGCTGTGAGCGACACGCATGCTTTGGTTTGTATTTAATGACCCCCACACCATCTTTTATATTTTCTTATTTCATCATTGTTTTATGAGTATTGAATGGCCTCCCTCCCATAGTGTCATATGTGTCATCTGTTCACATTCATTTGAACTCATCTCCTGCATAACTCCCCAAGGAGGATCTGCCCTACATTTAGACTTGAACTAAAAGTACTTTGGTGTGTGTGTGTGTGTGTTTATGGACATGTGTGTGTACATGCTGTGTGTGTCAGTGATCTCATCCACTTGCATCCAGATCGCTGCTTATGGTTCCTCTCTGTCTGAGGTAGGAGAGTGTGTGTTCAATCAACTAACACTCTTTCTCAACCTCCCTCCCGCTCTCCTCTCCCCTCCCTCCCTCCCTCCCTCCCTGTGTCTAACTCAAAACTCTGGACGTCGAGTGTTTATGACTTTTGGTCTTACGGTGTCAGTGACTCAATCACCCAGCCTGCCTGTGATGTCACAACCGACCCTGGTTGTGATTATAGATACACAACACACACACACACATGATGAGCAACATGTTAATGTCATGCATTTACAGCGATGACATAAAACCCAGAGGACAACTTTCAGGGGCATTGTTTACACCGACACGTAATAATAGAAGTATTCAGAATATCTTAAATAATATCATTTCTTTCAGGTGAATAATCGCTGTGGTGCTGCTGCTATCACTGATGAGCGCTTAGCATCGAGCTGTGATGCTAATGGAAGTAACTGACCCTTCGCTAAGCTCCGCCCACTGCTGCCGTGTCACACACGGTCACTATCTGCACGCCCTGAATACATAGAAACATTTATTGGTAAAAAAACTCAAAAGGGATTTCAGAGTGAGCAAACAGAAGCAAAAGCAGCTGAAAAAGTTCAGGTAGAAGCTAACGAGCGTCACCATTACTTATTGTTTGATCCACAGAACTCGGCTTCACCGCGCTCTGGCTCGTCTGGGTTGAACCTAATCGGGAGGCGCTCTGCGCAGGATGCAGCGACGGCGCTTTTCTTCAAGATAGATAGAGCAGATAGTGGAAATGGAGGCGAAGAACAACATTGGATTTGGCTCATGAGCATTACCAGAAGTGATGGACAGTGGTTGTGAGCGAGAGTCCACCGGTCCACATTCCAGGCCTCCTATAGCCATGAGCTTTAGGTAAAACAGATATCATTAAAGATAGCAGTGAGGCCTCGTTGACGGATGGCTGGGCGGTCTCTGTCTACAGCAGGGGTGTCCAAACTTTTTGCAATGAGGGCCAATTGTGATAAAGTCAAGATGCCCGAGGGCCAATAGTTCATTTAAACATTTTTTTAAACCACAAAAGTTACATGAATATAGACTGTTATAAAACAATGTATTTTAACTGTCACAATGACTTTTATTTTTTAAATGACAATGTAACCACATATAATAGAACCAAGTCTGCCTTTCATTCAGTCAGATAACAATGAAAACGCTGTATATAGAATACCTTACATTTCTATGAGTTACATAACGTTGCTTAATGAACATTTTAAACAGGAGTTATAAGTAATGCAAAGTGGTCTGTTATCATTACACTTACAAACTAATTAATTTTGACCTTATCTTTTACTAGATCTTTTCAGAAACACAATAGTTTGTCACATCTACAGGTTTTTCACTGTTAATGACATATGTTACCGTTCAACACACTTCACATTTAGCTTATTGTGGCTGCAATTAACCTGTTTTGCACTGAATACCTTTTCAAGATAATATCAATAAAGTGCAACCTGTGACAAATTAAACCAAATAAGATCAAGAATTTGGGCAAAACGAGTTTTACTGAGTGTTAGTTACACTGCATATATTTTCAAAATAACAAAAACGCGCAACCTTTGAAAAACAAAACAAGTGCAGATATGTTTGAGTCATCACGTTTTACTCTGTGTGATAAAATGGGCTTTCCACTTCACCTCTTTTTAAAACGGGGTTGCAGGCTTGATACGGCCACTCTCAATAATGCTCAATGTTGAGCTCTTGTTTTGAAGGGCAACAGCTGGAACGCTGAGCGGTAACACCTGGCAAATCGCCAATAATCTAGTCTGTCGCCCATGCGCAGCGTAACCGGTTAACGCTGTAACGTACACATTTACACGAAAGTAGGCGACAGGCATTTCGCTCTTTATTTATTAATGACTTAGTTTTATGTCCGTGTAGTTTGTAATATGTGAAGTTCTCAAACAAGGTCTTGAAATAAAAGAATCTGCATTTACCCTCGCGCCCCACCTCGTCTCTGCTCTAGCAGAGAGCTACTCTGAGACGACGTGTCCGTCTTCACCACCGTGGGAACGCAGAGGTATCGGTTTGCTGTTCCCGCGACATATTGGACGCTCTCTGCCGGCTGGTTGGAGCGCGCTCACCTGTATGTGCGCACCTGTCTGTGCGCATGGGGGCGGAGCTCCGCCGGGATACCGAGAGCCAGGAGAAGTGTGAATGCCACCACGTAGAGACAGAAATGACATGCCGCTGTGTCGATACGATCAATAATATACGACCGTTTAGTTGAATAAAACAACCTGACATTACTTATGTTGTAATCTGGCGCTGTAGAGAACATGTCAGTGGGGCGGACCCCCACCCTGTTCTCATGGTAGGGGAAACACTCGTAATTCCCACCGCTCCTGAAAGCGGTGGCCCTCACTGTCAACTTTTCTCCTTTTTTTTGCCGTCGCCATGGCAAATAGGTTTCGAGAAGGGTTCACGCCACGGATGCAGAGCCAGATACATTAGAAAGGAGGAATTACGTCTTTCAAGTTTTTATGATTTATTTATTCTGACAGATCTGGCGGGCCACAAATAACACATTATATGACCGATGTCGCGGGCCATATGAAATCTGACCGCGGGCCACCATTGGCTCGCGGGCCGGACTTTGGACACCCCTGGTCTACAGGATGTAAAGTATCTGCTGCTGGGCCAGATTGTCCAGCTGGTAGAACACCTAAAGGCCCAAAACTCACCTTATGCTCAGGGCTTCTCCAGAAGACCTGGAGGACGCTGCAGCGGGACAACGCGCTGTCACTTGATCTCTCCTCTCATCACGGAACACACAGTAGCTGGGGGGGGTGGTATCAAACACAGCTGGGCACGGCTGGGTCATCGAGTCACCTGCACCAATGTGATAGCCAACGCTTCCTTATTGACATGCTTACCTTAACGCTGCCTCTTTGCCCCCCAACACCCTTTGTCGTCCCCTCCACCCCTTCCCTTTCACCTCTCTGTGTCCAATGCCACCCAACTGAAGGCAGTGAAAGTGGCCGCAGTACCCCCAGCTTATCCACCTATTCTGATGGCAAATCCCCCTCCTCGACTTCTACATACGTGGCTGCTCCCCGGCACTTCCACGTACCAGGTAGGCCATGACCGCTCTGCTCGGCGGGCAGCTCTCACTGTTCCTCCATCTTTATGCAGATTCTAGAGAGTGACACTGAAAACACTCTCACCTCCACGCCGAGAAGAAAAGGATGTGTCGTTATGTAATGTGATACCACGGTTTAGGTAACCAACACATCAACACCACGCTGCGAAGCACTGCCTTGTTCAAAGTCTGAGTCCTACCAGACAACATGTCCCCACATGGAGGTTAGGAGAGATGTGTACATAACAAATAAACTCATTCCAGTTGATGAGGCCCATTGGTCTCCAGGAACATGCCTGAAGCCATCAGCGTGTGTTTGTTATCGGCCCTCATGCAAGAACATGTTTCCACTTTCATTCTAAACCTGCCACTTTCTGTAAGGCTTAATAAGTCTGATTGGACTAACTGGTAAACAGCTAGTTTACCAGTAAACAGCTTGTTTCATTGTTGACATCACAGACGCTCACGTCAGCATCCTCCAGATTCAGTTACAACAACGTAGGAGAAACCTTCGTCAACAAATGTGTGAATGCCAAGTTCCCTGAAATCACTCGTTGCTGCGTCCTAAGATTAAAGATAACATAAAGACACGGAGGGTTTTATTGTCATTGTCGATATACAACAACATTTGTTTTGATGGATCTGTTTGTGTCTCTTGGTTCTGGATCGTGAACAGTTGGATTGTGTTCTGCATATCTTCGTGTCCCGGTGATCTCACATGAGATTGCATCATTACGTTTATAATTGACACTTCGTTTGGAGCTGAGGGACAGTTTATCCGTCATGACCTCACAGAGGGACGTCCCTGAGCCGAGCCAGGAAGGCCCACGCAGCATGCTTCCTTGTGAGTGGTGTTTCCAACGCGGCGTGACAGCGTCTCTGGGCCGGCCGGTCCATCGGCAGTCCGATGGATGAGAACAGCCTCAACACAACACGACTCACATTATCTCTCAACTCTAATGTTGTGATGTGTATATTATTAATGATGGGGCCCTTTCTTCGTGGGTCATGTGTGGTCCCTGATATTGTTCTTGCTGTGCTGATTGTTATGAATCAAATAACCTCCCTTTCAACACAGAACAATACACTGATGCATGTTGATTTTGTTGCATGAATGATATTAAAAGTGCTGATGTTTCTGATGTGCCAAAATATTGATGACAACTGTTTTGAATCTGCGGCCCCCTTTTTTGCTCATCCCTCAATAGCTGCTAACTCATGCATCTTTTTCTCCATTCTCTCTCTTTCTGTTGGTTTCTTTTCTTTCCTCTGCGTCTGTTCACATCTTCAGAGACTCTGGTCAAAGATAATATCTATAGAAAACCCCCCATCTACCAGCAGCATGGTACAGTCTCCTTCCTCCTCTGGTCTGGTCTCTGCACGATGTGTTGCCCGTCATCTGTTCATCACACTCCTCTTCTCTCTGTCGCCTTCACTCATCTCCTAGACTCCATGGGTCTGCATGCACAGCGCTGCTGTGAGACTTCTACACTGTATCTAGGTCACACAATCATGCTTTCAATATATATCTAAATGATTGGGCAATGTGTGAGCAAACACAGGAAAACAGAGTTTTGCAACACAAGAGTTTTTGATGAAAGACCCTCCACATGCTGAAACATTAACAGAAAGCATGTTGCCTTTCTAACCACACCCTCATCAGTGATGTCACAGGAGATGTTTCTCATTAGGTGACAAATGAAAAACACTTTCTCCGTGGAGCACAGTGCAGCAGCAGGTTTTCTAGATGTGGCAACACAGAGTTACATTTGGCCCTGCAGTTAAATTCCAATAACTGATGATTGCAACACTGATTTATTTTGACATTCCAACCCATTTGTGGCTGATTGTTGGGGTCGGGGCTCTTGGATGTTACAGTAATGTGCTCACCTTGTTCAAGCATGTCTGCTCTCATCCCTCCGGCTCATGTGTTGGTTCTCGTGGTGATTCTGTACTTGGTTCAGTGCTGTGATGATCGCCGTTCAAACCTCCTTCTCTCCCGAGCCACCATCTGTGTGTCCTGATTCGTGATGTACGGTGTTCAATGTATCAGCTCCATCACCCAAAGAAATGCATCTTCATTAAGTGACAAGTAAACCGACTGCATATGGAATAGTCCTACAGATGCAGTGTGTCTGCATCTTGACTGAGGAGCCGGCTCAAGGTCACTGACAAAGGTCAGACTGTCCTTTACCCATGGAGCTGAGGAAAGTGAAACTACAGGAACAATGGACGTTATTTGATACATGATAAGAGAGTTTTTTTGCCAAAGTTATCTAGATAACTAGTTCCATATGCAAATGCTTTAGCATCATGTTAGGTGATCTTATTCAAATTCAATTCAAAATCACAAACTCCCCTCAGAGGTCTTTACAATCTGTACACAAACAACATCCCTGACCTTTGATCAGATCAGGAACAACTCCCCAAAAAACGGAGAAAAAAAATTTCACAGGGAAAGAAGTGAAGAAACCGTATGTGTGCAAAAGAAAGGATTCACCCTGTCCAATGAAGTTGTGCTCTTGGAATGTTGATTCACATCTGATACCATGAACAATAGTATGGATAACAAACCGTATGTAGAAGGTACAACACAGGTTAACACCATTTAGTTTAGCATATATACAAATGAAGTGATGTAATGACTTCTAGGATTCCCTTTCATTAAGAATAAGTGATGGAATGACTTCTATGATTCTCTTCTATAAAGAATAAGTTATGTAATGACTTCTATGATTCTCTTCTATAAAGAATAAGTGATGTAATGACTTCTAGGATTCATTTCTATTAAGAATAAGTGATGGAATGACTTCTAGGATTCCCTTCAAGTGAAGATAACATCATAAAATACCTTCCAGTTCAGAACCCGTGGTGAAGTAGCCCTTATACCACCGATGTAATGCTCACTCAGACTTTACATCTTCTCCACAATCTACTAATTAGAGTTCAACATATCTTGAGTACAAGTGGAAACCTTGGGCTGACGGGGTCACTAGAAAAGGGAAAGGAGGTCAACAAAAATAGATCTTTGGTAATACCGATTATTGAAATGCAGTCATTTGGTGTCATGGATCAACATCTGTGGTCAGGCCTTGACCTCGGCCAGTGGTCCCAGACCATATCTTTATGACCTTCATTGTAGACAGGACTGTGACGAGGTCTGGCTCTGGTGACCCATGGGTCAGACTCCCAACATGTCAGTGCAGAGCTCTCTGGATAATGTTGACAGCCTCCTATCAACTCCCTGTCGAGAGCATGCTGATGTCATGGTGGTGGGGTGGTTGGCTGTAGAGTCGATAGTTCAGGGCAGCTGAGCTCAGATGGTCCGGCATATTAACATCTGACTGTTTTACAGCTTCCAGATCATCATGGCAGGATGGAGAGGATAGCAAGGTGGGTCTGTGTGTGTGTATGTCACTTCTCAAGTCATTTTATTAAACTGTAAACATGCTGTTCATCTAGTTACTAATTCACTAACTCATACAATCATCCACCACTTCTTTCCCCACACACACACACACACACAACCTCCCCTCTCTCTGCCCCTCTGTCTCTCTCTCTGTAGAGGACCAGTTGGATGATCTTGAAGAGTGAGATTGATGGACAGATGGGTCCAGAAGACCTGGACCCCTGCAAATCGACCTGCAGTCTGCCCTCTGACATCTCCCAGTCTAGTGAGTAGCTCGTCTCCAGTCCAGCCAGGTGTGAGTGGCATGAATCAAACTAAATTGATGTTGACGGGAAGCTATACAAATATCTATCAATTTATCTTGGCAGATATCCCCTACAATAAGTCTGCATCTTTACCGGGTTATGGAAGGAATGGCATCTATAAGGTGAGCTGCACTAGAACACCACGTGTGCTTGTAGGACATGAGCATGTACTTAACATATAGTATATATATTATATATATATGGCATATATATGGCATATCTATATAGATATAGACCTCAGGACCAGAGCTAGGATTATAAAACCCAAACTGTAATAAATTCTCATTGTTCCTGAACACATCTTTTACCTTTCATAAACCGTCATCCAAACCGTTAACTCGCATTAGTATTTGCATATTTTCATCAAGCCAAAGTTACACAATACCCTTACTCTAATTAAGTTATAACCAGACCCGTCTTATTCTAGTCCGGCTTAAAGACTTGACTCGGGCCACAGCAGGGGGTGTGCTTGATTTGTGTTGGCTGTCAGAATCACTACCTCCACGGTGCATGGAGAAGGAAAAGTTCTGAAGAAATAGAACTCTGAACCCAATGAAGGCCCAAAGGTGACGCGTTACCTCATCACCACGCCAAGCACACCCTCAGATTAAAGGACCTTTAACCTTTGGCTGCTTCAACAGAAGAAGAGCCGTCATTGGCCGAGGGTTTGATGTTTCTTATCCAGACTCTGAGTTACAGGAGTCAATCAGACCTTCATCTTTACAGGATATTACATCACACTTGATGCTAATCAACACAGGAAACCTCAGAGCAGCAGCTCACTTCATTTACACACGTTTCCCCTGTTTAAAAACAAACTTTAACACGCTTTTCTGCCACTGTTTTAGTATCAGATGACACAGTCAGTACCAGCACACACAGGTTCTGGTTTATTATGAGAGGGTATTTAGAGTATCTGCCACTGGAGTAATGTTGCTGCTCTCACTGTGTGCCTGTTGATGGAATCAGGACAAACAGAGATGAACATCAGGAGCCATGGCAGAACAAGGATATCAAACTGATGATGTGTTGGTTCAGTGTGGTGGAATATTTGTATTATTCTATTAAATGTAGACTAATTTAACATCATACTTGTGCAAGCACATTGCTTACATATGTAATGACTTAATGTGTGTACTCAAATATTATAAATGACTCGTCTACAGTCCCTCTGTACAGTACTCTGTGCACAGTGATGCTTTGGGTGAAATGATAACAAGGCCACTGTTATTATGCTTAACACATTTACCATGTTCAAAATCATAGTTCAGCATGTTAGCTATTTAGCACCAAACACAAAGTCAAGATGGGAATCACCCCATTTTAAACTGTATTTGCATAAAACAGTACAGTAAGTAACCATTGGCCGCAATGCCGCATTATAGAAGCATCACACTTTGACCCACATTACCTTTCTAGCTAATAACTTATCTACAAGCATAGACAGCACATATGGGTACTTCACTAAATGATTAGACCACACCCCTCTTGGGGGGATAGAAAACAGACGATCCAATGGAGTTGCGTTTGTTGATTAACTCTATTGGTGGACACACAACCAAACACTCTCTAACATCGGTTGTTCCCTGTAGCAGCTCTATTGCCGCTACCCGTGGGTTTCCCCCAAAAGCTCCAAGGATCAGCCAGGCACACAGAGGTTTCGTTGGACGACATATTTATTGGTATCACACCACACTTCAGCAGACCGCAACACTGCGCCTCTGCTCACTTGCCCCTCTACCTCCAGCTCTGCTGCCCTTTTATATCAGCAGCATCGGCTGCTGACTGATTACCAATTAGTCAGAGCAGCTGGCTGATTGTCAACCAGCCAGCAGCCGAGGCCAGATTGGGGACAGCTGCCACATTGGGAGCACATCAAGGGCAAAGGCACATCAAGGGCAAAGGCAGTCAACAAACGGCTTTCAGATGAATCCTGGCTCTGATGAAGACCAGCAGTAATCTTGGAGACTTGGAGAAAGCAAGAACATCTGCATGCTGGTCTACCTGGTCTCTGTTTACATGTGTGTGTGTGTGTGTTCCTATAGGCTGCTGAGATGGTGGCTGATGAAGTGGACCCAGACTCTCAGAGCTGGGGAGGCATGAGAGGTGAGAGTGACAACAGATTGACAATGTTTATTAGGGTCCGAGCGACAGACGAAGTCTGACCGAGAGGAACCTATTGAAATTGTTAGGGGTATTATTAGGGTCCGAGCGGCAGACGAAGTCTGACCGAGAGGAACCTATTGAAATTGTTAGGGGTATTATTAGGGTCCGAGCGACAGACGAAGTCTGACCGAGAGGAACCTATTGAAATTGTTAGAATTCTTATTATTATTAGGGTCCGAGCGACAGACGAAGTCTGACCGAGAGGAACCTATTGAAATTGTTAGAGTTCTTATTATTCTTCTTCTGGATTTTTATTTTAGAACATTGGGGGCATATTGGGGGTATGTATCATATCCCAAAACTCACCAAATTTGGCAAGCTTGTCAGGCTTGGTGAAAATAGACGGATGACACCGACCTCGAAATTCGGCTTTCAAAAATTGCTCTCTAGCGCCACCTGGAAGTTGCACCGGCGACGCCCCTCACCCAGTATGGTCAAATGACTAGCTTTTATTTTTCCCAAGTCCACTTGGACCTGCTCTACAAAAAAGCCTCTCAGGACCCTAAGCTCCGCCTACTTAAATTTTCCGCCATATTTTTTTTGGTGAAAAACACATCAGTGGCGTTTGCTCCGACATACGGGGTCCAATTCAAACCAAACCTATTGGAGATAATGATCATGGAAGCTATATCATCTAAGATCTATCATCTTTTTCCAAATATATTATTGTGCTAAGCATCTATGGCCGAACGAACATTTTAGGGGCGTGTCCTGTTTTGTAATGCTCATAACTTCAACACTATTGGGAGTAAAAAATAACAGACTGTCAGGATATGTGCAGAAGGAAGCCTGAAACATTCACAACAAATTTCGTGCAATTTGAACCGTAGGGGGCGCTACAATAATTCACCAAATTTGGCCGTTTTGGGCGTTTTTTGCCGTTTTTCGCTTGATTTGGCCCTTTTCCACTTTTTCCCCATCGATTATTTCTCCCACAAAACGCCAACAGAATCGGCTAAAAATCAGTTTTATAGAATCTCAAGACTTGAATAATGAACACTGTGAAAAAAAACGGACTTTTCGTCGGTAGAAAATTTACGCTTTTTTACTGCCAATAATTTTTTACTTTCTGTGATTTCTTTATGTTAAAAACTATTGCTTAAACTCATCCAATACTTCCCCAAAAAATCATGTGTGATGCCAGTCAAGGCCTGAACACATTCAAATGAAGAAACAAGAACATTTCTTGGAGGAACACCTATTGATCACCTATTGAGAAGTAAAATAACCAAATTGTTCTGCCCTAAATAATGTGAGCTCCTACGGCTGCCTGTAATCCAGCTGACTCATAGCTCACCATCATAAGTGTTGGTCTGGACACCTGGAGATGCGTGTTCGATTCCAAGACAAGGCAGCTTTTTTTCATCACTTTTTTTTTTTACATTGAATTTACATGACGTGATCTCTACTTCACATAGGGACACACGACGCATGAATATGTTCACGTAGTTAAAGCGCCACCTAGTGGCTCAACTGGACTTCCTTCAGTCCGCCCCAAATTTGTTTGACTAGCCCGTTATTTAGAATGGAATAAGAACTCTCTCTCTCTCTCTCTTTTTCTCTCTCTTCTCTCTGTCTCCTCTCTCTCTCTCTCTCTCTCTTCTCTCTCCTCTCTCTCCCTCTCTACTGCCCTCCTCGCTGGTCTGATACGGATCGGTATTGCCCTCTTACGTCATTTTCAAAATGAGCTATATTGATAGACAGCCAAGAGCAGTGATCCTCAAACTAAGGCCCGCCTCCACATTTGGCCCGGCCCGCTGAACAATACCAGAGAGGCATTGTGATTTTTTTTTCAGTCTGGCCACGCAAATCCTAGACTAGCCCGTTATTTAGAATGGAATAAGAACTCTCTCTCTTTCTACTCTCTCTCTCTTTTTCTCTCTCTTCTCTCTCTCCTCTCTCTCTTTTCTCTCTCCTCTCTCTCCCTCTCTCTACTCTAACATAACTAACGTCAGTAAACAGCTGGACGAGGCTTTTAAATCACGGATTTCGTGAGTTTTTGTTTATTTATTTTTACTTCACGTAGGGACACGTGATGCATGAATATGTTCACGTAGTTAAAGCGCCACCTAGTGGCGAAACTGGACTTTGTCGAGTCTGCCCCAAACTTGTCGTGCTCGTTATAAGTCGCGGCCCGAGTCGAGTCCGACTGGCGCGCCCTCGGCCGAGCGGGCCGGCATCGCGCCGGCTCCCCCGACCGGCGTGGGTGAGCGAGGACCCGTTCGACGCTGCTTGCAGCTTTAATTCCGCTTTTTATTTTTGAACATTGGGCGCATATTGGGGGTATGTATCATATCCCAAAACTCACCAAATTTGGCAAGCTTGTCAGGCTTGGTGAAAATAGACGGATGACACCGACTTCGAAATTCGGCTTTCAAAAATTGCTCTCTAGCGCCACCTGGAAGTTTGACCGGCGACGCCCCTCACCCAGTATGTTCAAACGACTAGCTTTTATTTTTCCCAAGTCCACTTGGACCTGCTCTACAAAAAAGCCTCTCAGGACCCTAAGCTCCGCCTTCTTAAATTTTCCGCCATATTTTTTTTGGTGAAAAACACATCAGAGGCGTTTGCGCCAACATACGGGGTCCAATTCAAACCAAACCTATTGGAGATAATGATCATGGAAGCTATATCATCTAAGATCTATCATCTTATTTCAAATATATCATTGTGGTAAGGATCTATGGCCCAACGAACATTTTAGGGGCGTGTCCTGTTTTGTAATGCTCATAACTTCAACACTATTGGGAAGAAAAAATAACAGACTTTCAGCTTATGTGCAGAAGGGAGCCTGAAACATTCCCAGCAAATTTCGTGCAATTTGAACCGTAGGGGGCGCTACAATAATTCACCAAAGTTGGCCGTTTTTTGGCGTTTTTTGCTTGATTTGGCCAGTTTCCACTTTTTCCCCTTCGATTATTTCTCCGACAAAACGCCAACAGAATCGGCTAAAAATTAGTTTTATAGAATCTCAAGACTTGAATAATGAACACTGCGAAAAAAAACGGACTTTTCGTCGGTAGGAAATTTACGTTTTTTTACTGCCAATAATTTTGTACTTTCTGTGATTTCTTTATGTTAAAAACTATTGCTTAAACTCATCCGATACTTCTCCAAAAAATCATGTGTGATACCAGTCAAGGCCTGAACACATTCACACGAAGAAACAAGCACATCTCTTCGAGGAACACCTATTGATCACCTATTGGGAAGTAAAATAACCAAATTTTTCTGCCCAAAATAATGTGAGCTGCTACGGCTGCCAGTAATCCAGCTGGCTCATAGCTCACCATGTTAAGTGTTGGTCTGGACACCTGGAGATGCGTGTTCGATTCCAAGACAAGGCAGCTTTTTTTCATCACTTTTTTTTTTTACATTGAATTTACATGACGTGATCTCTACTTCACGTAGGGACACACGACGCATGAATATGTTCACGTAGTTAAAGCGCCACCTAGTGGCTGAACTGGACTTTGTCGAATCCGCCCCAAACTTGTCGCGCTCGTTACAAGTCACGGCCCGAGTCGAGTCCGACCGGCGCGCCCTCGGCCGAGCGGGCCGGCGTCCCGCCGGCTCCCCGACCGGCGCGGTTGAGCGAGGACCCGTTCGATGCTGCTTGCAGCTTTAATTATTATTCCGCATCTTATTTTTCCTCTTTGACCGCATATTGGGGGTATGCATCATATCCCCAATATGCGGTCAAAGAGGAAAACTACAAGTAGTCCCGCTCACTAAATGCGGGACTACTTGTAGTTCCTAGAGTCTTAAAAAGTAGAATGGGAGCCAGAGCCTTTAGTTATCAAGCTCCTCTTTTATGGAACCAGCTTCCAATTTCAGTCCGGGAGGCAGACACAGTCACCTCGTTTAAGAGTAGACTTAAGACCTTCCTCTTTGACAGAGCTTATAGTTAGGGCTGAATCAGGTTTGCCCTGGTCCAGCCCCTTGATATGCTGCTATAGGCTTATAGCTGCCGGGGGACGTTTTAGGATGCACTGAGTACCTATCTCCTCTTTTTCTCTCCTTAAGGATGAATTTTCATCTCTCAATCACACGTTACTAACTCTGCTTTCTCCCGGAAGTCCTTTTGACTTTACGTCTCATGGGGTCATCGGACCCTATGAGACGGCATAGATCCTATCTGCCTGATGGATCGTCAGGGTCGTGGAATTCCTGCTCATGACTACGCCACTGTCCTGTTGAGACTCCGCCCACTCCTCCTCCCCACCGCCATCTGCCTGATGGATCGTGGAGGTCTCCATCGTGGAATATGCCTACTATGAACTATTCATACACTCTGTCATATTCATTGAATGTATTTTAACTCTAAATCTGTCCTTCTGTACACATTACATCTATTGCATCTGTCCATCCTAGGAGAGGGATCCTCCTCTGTTGCTCTCCTCCAGGTTTCTTCCCTTTTTTTCCCCCTGAAGGGTTATTTGGGAGTTTTTCCTGGTCCGATGTGAGGTTTTGGGGCAGGGATGTCTATGTGTACAGATTGTAAAGCACTCTGAGACAAATTTGTAATTTGTGAAATTGGGCTATACAAATAAACTGAATTGAATTGAATTGAATCCCAAAACTCACCAAATTTGGTATGCTTGTCAGGCTTGGTGAAAATAGACGAGTGACACCGACCTCGAAATTCGGTTTTCAAAAATTGCTCTCTAGCGCCACCTGGAAGTTTGACCGACGACGCCCCTCACCCAGTATGTTCAAATGACTAGCTTTTATTTTTCCCAAGTCCACTTGGACCTGCTCTACAAAAAAGCCTCTCAGGACCCTAAGCTCCGCCTACTTAAATTTTCGGCCATATTTTTTTTGGTGAAAAACACATCAGAGGCGTTTGCTCCGACATGTGGGGTCCAATTCAAACCAAACCCATTGGAGATAATGATTATGGAAGCTACATCATCTAGGATCTATCATCTTTTTTCAAATATATCATTGTGGTAAGGATCTATGGCCCAACGAACATTTTAGGGGCGTGTCCTGTTTTGAAATGCTCATAACTTCAAAACTATTGGGGAAAAAAAATAACAGACTCTCAGGATATGTGCAGAATGGAGCCTGAAACATTCACAGCAAATTTCGTGCTATTTGAACCGTAGGGGGCGCTACAATAATTCACCAAAGTTGGCGTTTTTTGGCGTTTTTCGCTTGATTTGGCCAGTTTCCACTTTTTCCCCTTCGATTATTTCTCCCACAAAACGCCAACAGAATCGGCTAAAAATCAGTTTTATAGAATCTCAAGACTTGAATAATGAAGACTGTGAAAAAAAACGGACTTTTCGTCGGTAGAAAATTTACGTTTTTTTACTGCCAATAATTTTGTACTTTCTGTGATTTCTTTATGTTAAAAACTATTGCTTAAACTCATCCAATACTTCCCCAAAAAATCATGTGTGATGCCAGTCAAGGCCTGAACACATTCACATGAAGAAACAAGCACATTTCTTGGAGGAACACCTATTGATCACCTATTGAGAAGTAAAATAACCAAATTTTTCTACCCAAAATAATGTGAGCTCCTACGGCTGCCTGTAAACCAGCTGGCTCATAGCTCACCATGTTAAGTGTTGGTCTGGACAACTGGAGATGCGTGTTCGAATCCAAGACAAGGCAGCTTTTTTTCATCACTTTTTTTTACATTGAATTTACATGAGGTGATCTATACTTCACGTCGGGACACACGACGCATGAATATGTTCACGTAGTTAAAGCGCCACCTAGTGGCTCAACTGGACTTCCTTCAGTCCGCCCCAAATTTGTTTGACTAGCCCGTTATTTAGAATGGAATAAGAACTCTCTCTCTCTCTTCTCTCTTTCTCTCTCTTCTCTCTCTCTCCTCTCTCTTCTCTCTCTTTTTCTCTCTCTCCTCTCTCTGTCTCCTCTCTCTCCTCTCTCTTCTCTCTCTCTCTCTCTCTCTCCCTCTCTCTACTGCCCTCCTCGCTGGTCTGATACGGATCCGTATTGCCCTCTTACGTCATTTTCAAAATAAGCTATATTGATAGATAGCCAAGAGCAGTGGTCCTCAAACTAAGGCCCGCCTCCACATTTGGCCCGGCCCGCTGAACAATACCAGATAGGCATTATGATTTTTTTTTTCAGTCTGGCCACGCAAATCCTAGACTCGCCCGTTATTTAAAATGGAATAAGAACTCTCTTTCTCTCTCCTCTCTCTCTTTTTCTCTCTCTTCTCTCTCTCTCCCTCTCTCTACTCTAACATAACTAACGTCAGTAAACAGCTGGACGAGGCTTTTAAATCACGGATTTCGTGAGTTTTTGTTTATTTATTTTTACTTCACGTAGGGACACGTGATGCATGAATATGTTCACGTAGTTAAAGCGCCACCTAGTGGCGAAACTGGACTTTGTCGAATCTGCCCCAAACTTGTCGTGCTCGTTATAAGTCGCGGCCCGAGTCGAGTCCGACCGGCGCGCCCTCGGCCGAGCGGGCCGGCGTCCCGCCGGCTCCCCCGACCGGCGTGGGTGAGCGAGGACCCGTTCGACGCTGCTTGCAGCTTTAATTTCCTATTCTGTTTCTATTCTTGTTAAATCTTTTGTTCGTGGTGATAGGTGCATCAGCTTATTTCCTAAAATACAAACAATACACTCTGCAGATACCAAAGACGGTAAACCTTTCTTATCCTGTTGGCTCTGCTACAGCACTTTGGATTTTAAATTAAACAATGTCTGAGGTTTAGGGTCTGACTTTGGGGAAATCTTTTAAAAACTAGACTTCTTGCCCTTCTTGAACAATTCAATCATTCTATACATTGGTATGTCAATCAATCAACCCTAACCACCAGCTGAGCAGACTGAAGTCTGATATTAGCAAGAAGCAGAGACGCTCAAGGATCCAAGTCTTGAGTCTTTGAGTTAGAGTCCAAGTCGAGTCGTGAGCTTTGAGCTAGAGTCCAAGTCAAGTCTTGAGTCTTTGAGCTAGAGTCCAATTCTTAAGTCTCTGAGCTAGAGTTCAAGTCTTGAGTCTTTATGCTAGATTCCAAGTGTTGAGTCTTTATGCTAGAGTCCAAGTCTTGAGTCTTCAGTCATAAGTCCAAATAAAGTTTTGAGTCTCCTATATTTGTCATAAATGTTTTATCATATGCTATCCGGTCTGTTTAGAACACGGCATACCTATCTTTAAGGAATTCAAGCTTGGACTATATCATTATTCTTTTTTCTTTTAGCATAAAATGACAGCTTTGATTTGTTGTTTTGTCTTTGGTCACTTTGAAAAATAATATTGTTGCTATTTTAAAACACACAAGGAATTAAATAACTGTATTGTTCCCCTAAAAATGGATATTGGATGGTTCAGTAAAATATTGCTAACATTATTAGGCATGCAATTATGACTGTATTCTATAGTTGTATTGGGTTTCCAACTAATGACAGATTATAATCTACTGTGATTTAGCACATCCCTCTAGCCTTTCCAACCTGTTTCTAAATGTCCAAGTGAACTCATGTCACTGTGTGTGATTTAGGATTTGAGACCAGGACATGCTGCTGGCTGTAGTCCAGGTCTGGCTGTAGTCCAGGTCTGGATCCCCGCCCAGGACTTCAAACAGTCAATGACTGCATAGGATTGCTACCTGATATTCAAAATGATGATTTAATCTTTTAGGTTTTTGTCAATTGATCCTTTGACTTTGGATCACATACAATGAGCAAACCTCGGCAATGAAACACGTATTCAGCATCTGCAATTGTGTTATTCAATTAATTATAAAAGCATAAATGTTGAAAATACAGTTCCCCCTTCTCAATATCAAAATGTGTTGCTTTGGTTTATCTTTTGACAGTAAACTAAATATCTTTTTCTGTTAGTTAGATATCATGTTGCAGCCCTATCTAATTCAGGATAATACTAAATTACTGTACGAGTGTAAAGTTACTTCTCTAATATAGTTGTATTACCTCTGTCTTTAATCAAATAGCCGGTTTTCACACAGTTACTGGTCCTTTGTACAAAGCTCTAATGCCAGTGTGACTATGACCAGGTCTTTTACTTCTAGAGCCGAGAACCCCCAAGATAAAGTATGTTGTTGCTAGGGCTGGGCACGTTAACGCGTTAATCTTGCGTTAACGCATCAATTAATTAACGCCGACAATTATTTAATCGCGCGTTAACGCAGGTTTTATTATTTATTTTATTATTGTAAAAGTTTGTTGCTCACAGGGTTTTATTTTGTAAAAGTCTGCTACTGATTGCTGCGGAACCGGAAAAGAAACTCATTCGCGGTTTAACAAACATGGAGAAGAGTACGGAGATTTTAAATGGCCATTTTCAATTTAAAGTTCTTAAAGACGGCGGAGTCGACAGAAACAAAGTAATGTGTAACCACTGCCAAGATGAATCGTCTTATCACCGGAGTACTTCCAGCCTTAAATATCATTTAAATGCTAAACACACCGTTGATGCCAGCAAATCATACAACCAAACACACAGTGGAGCGAGGCTTCGGCAGACTACGCTAGCTGCAGGGAGGAGATAAACCAAGGCAAGAGAAGCTAACCAATGCCATAGCGAAGTGGAGAGCTACAGACTGCAGGCCGATTAGTTAGGGTGACCAGCCGTCCGGTTTTCCCCGGACATGTCCTGCTTTTGAGACTTAAAAAATGCGTCCGGCAGGGATTCCAACTCTGGGTTTTTACAAACTAGTATTTACCCCTTACAAGTTTTGGAAATGGTATCTCCCTTATGTTCCACCTTCTTATGCGAGCTCTGACAGTATAGAGAACAGTCATTGGTCGACCGATCTCAGGGTTGCCAGATACACGATAATTATCCTCCAAATACAACAATTTTGAGCCTTTGGTACGATACTTCACCATCTCCAATCTGGCAACACGGAGCACGTTGCCGCCTCCACTAGTTCATTGTTGTTTGTGCGGCATGCTATACACTACAACCAGCGCCGCCGCTCCCATAACGCACTACGCGCTGTGCGTAGGGCACCAAGTCCTGAGGGGGCTCCACAAAATAGGCAACTAAAAAATCCTCAGATATAATAATTATAATGCCGATATTATTTCAGTCTAGAAATATAAGGCACCTTTTAGGCATGTATATCACAAAACAGGCAGAACAAGAGAGATGTTTAATCGCAGCCCCCCCCCCCCTGCTTCGCGCACAGTCTCCAGCGTTCTGTCACAGTATCTCTGCATAACAGTGCGTTGGACAATGTCCTGACAGATTTTATGGCACTTTAGTTCATATGGCAGACAGTACATTTAAAATAAGTGTCAAGTTCTAGGAATTGACAAACTGCACTGAAAGTGTTTTCTGGTGTCTCACTCTAACATTCATATGGCAGAACATTTAAATAGAAGTGCGCTATACACTACTTTTGAATTAATTATTGGATTTTGCGTATACAAATGCGATTAATCAGGGAAATCATGCGATTAATCACGATTAAAATTTGTAATCGTTGCCCAGCCCTAGTTGTTGCAAAAGGTCACACATCGTAAATCATAACATGTCAAAGGGCCCGCGATACCTTTTCTTTGAGTGCAGATCTCAGGTCAGTTTACAATCCCTGTGAGCAAACCTGCAGAGCCCTGCAGCGCTGGCTCCAGATCAGTTACTGGAGGTGACAGCGTAGAGAAGCTGTGTCATGAGGTCATGAGGTCATGTTTCAGCTGCAGAATTACTGACGCATGTTTACAATTGTGTTTGTGTGTGTGTGTGCTTAGCAACTATTTGTATGCTTTTGATGCCTTTGAAACCTAATATTCCTGAAGACATTTGAGTCCTGCTCATGCTCTGTGGTGGTAGTTTTCATAATGGGTCTGTTATTGAAAACCAGAACGTGTTATTCCACCAGATTAACTCTTTCTTTGTCTCTTTTCCTCCATCACAGAATACAAGGTAAGATGTTCCTCATTTGTTAACGTTCTTGGCAGCTTTGTTCGTACCTATAATAACTCCTAATGGTGTTCTCTAATACATCTCCCACAATGCTTTGTGTTTGCCAGATCTTCCCTTATGAAATGCTGTCAGTGATGCACAGAGTCAAAGTGAAGCTTCCCAGAGAAGTGGATCGCACCAGACTGGAGGTGAGCTCCGAGTTCTTCTGCTTCTACCCTCAGGTCTGTAATCAGCTGAGAACATGTCAGCTGTGGTTTCCAGAAGGAAGAAGCCGAGTTCTGTGATGTGGAGCCAGACGGCTCCGCCAGGCGGGACTTTGTAAAGCTGGCTGAACGGTCGCTTCGTTGCTTCTTTTATTGTTTTTCAGAAATAGATATATTGTTGGGCCAAAGCTACGTGGAGTGGGCCATCTTCTGTAATCTGTAATCATTGGCAGTGGTGTGCTTCTCCTCTCTGACTCGTATCACGTTACTCTTGCACTGGAAGACGCCAAGTTCCATGTCTTGAAATACAAAAATGAAGCTTTAGGCTCAACGTCCCGTAATAACTCATTTCCTGCAGTTGTTATTCTTACGCAACCCATTTACAGATTCAGAGCGTTTATTAAGTTTCTTCAGTTGAAAACAGGACGTATTTAGTCCCAATTTGAAGACTGTAAATTGTGGGTGTTCTTGCGGTGCAGCGGCCCAACTCTCAAAAGAGTTTTCACCCTCATTACAATATTTAAAATGTCAGCAACCCTACGCAGAGCAGAAACACAACTTAAGGAATCATTCAAGATCTTTGAAGCAACATCCATCAACTTGTGTGTGTGTGTGACGTGACGAGCTGGAGCCAAGATGTAGTCGGCCCCCTCGGACGACAGTTACAGTGTGTCATGGTGCTACTCTGACAGTCTGGTGATCAATGTTGCATCATTCAGCTTGTTGATCCAAGCACACACTGTGATTTAAGCAGTTATTAGTGCTCTGTAATGACCAAACACACAAGTTAGTAAGGATATTTTACATTCATGTACTTTATAGTAAAGGCAGAGATTTTTTATTTTTATAAAGTCATCAATTACATATTTTGCTACATTTTAATTTTTACATTTCAGTGCCAAAACATTCGAATGTTTGACCATGAAACTTAAACTAAACAGTTTATGGAGAGTTTTAGTGTGAATGTAGCCTGAGGCTGCGTGTGCCTTCTGTCCCAGAAGAGAAGGGAACAATAAGCGGTGACGGGATAGAAAGTTAGCCTCCAAAGATTCTAGTAATAATAACTTCATGATGCAACACTTTGTGCTGAATAATAGAGATTGTCTCCTCCACATTATCCTGTCAGCGTGGCAGGTGGAACATTAAAGGGAGCTGCTGGATGTTTTCCCCTCAGGGGAGCGCTCCACATTCCTCCCTCTGTTGGTTGCTATGGAAACCAGGTGAAGGCTGCCTCTAATTTACTCTCACTGCCATCATAGAGACGCACACCTGCTGAGCCCAGTGCAGCCAACGTGTTACATAAAACACCATGTGCTTTGGTCTAAATCAGTACCATCAGGTTGTCTTTCTGGGTTTGGGCTCGCAGCTTTGGATGAGCTCATGGACCTCAGCACAGAAGACCTTAGGACGGGGCCAATGGCTCCTATGTGATGGCACTCTGAGTGAGAGGCAGGAGGCAAGAGACAGAGGTCAGGAGGCAGAGGTCAGGTGACAGGAGGCAGGAGACAGAGGGGAGGAGGCAGGGGACAGTCAGGAGGCAGGAGACAGAGGTCAGGAGGCAAAAGATAGGAGGCAGGAGATGTGCAGCAGGAATCAGGAGACATGATGCAGGAGACAGTAGTCAGGAGACAGGAGACATGAGGCTGGAGACAGGATACATTCTGCATGAGCCAGTAGACGGGAGACAGGAGGCAGGAGACATAAATCAGGAAACAGGAGACAGGAGACATGATGCAGGAGACAGAATACATTCTGCATGAGTCAGGAGACAGGAGTCAGGCGACAGGAGGCAGTAATGACCTCATCGGTTCAGGAACAGGTGTCATGTGATTCATGAGTCGCCCAGTGAAGAGAGACCGAGGACGGCGCTGCTGTTCATTCTGATGACTCAGCATCGAGCAGCAGATGTGATTCAGCTGATTGGCTGTTGCTGTCCGTGCTGCTCTCCATGGGGGAGCACCACATGTGAAGCAGCTCCCACAGTCACTCTGTGGCAAAGTGAAACCAGCTCTATCCTCAACTCACAGGGGACCACGCCTTCTTTCTCTCTGCCGTCACACAGAGCTACAACGGGACAGAACACGACCTTCATGGGCCCAACTCCAGTGTCCGCACAGCCACAGGAAGGTCACGCCTTGAACTCAATTCAGTTTGTAGAGTCCGAGATCACTAACTCCAAACTCCCCTCAGAGGGCTTTACAGTCTGTACACATGCGACACCCCTGACCTTTGACCTCACATCGGATCAGGAAACAGCCCCTCGTGGTTGCAGTAGCTGTTCGGCTGTCTGGAGGCTCGCGTGGGCAGAACTGCAGAACGTTGCTGCTTCCGCTCTGCTTCAGTGTGCCACAGGGGTCAGACGAGTAGGGATGGGTATCGTTTGGGTTTTTTACGATACCGGTGCTAACCCGGTACTTTTAAAATGATACCGGTGCCTAAACAGTGCCTGAACCGATACTTCTTTTTTTTAAACGCACAATGATTACATTAAAAACCTTTGGCCATATTCCCTGTGCCATGGAGCACTGACAAACAACGGATATCAGACTGTTAACATACACAATATATGTTCTCTATTATATGATGTGATATGTATTCTCATGTGCAGACTTTAGGGTTAATCCTGTCACTGTTTTGATGGGCGAAGAGAACCAATCAGAGGTACTGAAGATGACACGTGACAAATTAAGTTTTGCTTCTGACAGCGAGTTACACTAAAACAAAGTGATGCCCCACGGTCTTTATTCCTCCGTCATTATATTCCCGGTAACACCGGGTATACATCGCTGTACGTCAACACATCTGCTAGCAGACTGTCACGCTCGTAGCTAGCGCTAGCTACGAGCTAGCTTAAACATGGTTATAATGGCTAATTTATTATTTCTTGGGCTACTTTTATGAATGCAAGACTTGCAATCAACGATACGGTACTAATCTGAGTTAAGGCTGCTCGTCATAATCGGTCTCCGCGTGTTCAGGGGGACCGGTGACGGTCTCCCCATCGCTCCCAGCCTGACGCTGGTGTGCTCGACACAGGTTCACGCCATCACACACGGCCACGCCTCCGCTGTCAAACTTAAATACGATAGGCTATCGTAACCTGCAGACAGGGCGGAGTCACCAGAGAAGTTCACAGCAATAGTTTTTTTTCAATTTTAATCGGCTCAGGCACCGGAAAGAAGCATCGAAATGTGCGTTGCGTTTCGGTCCGGGTAATACCGGTTGTATTGGAACCGGTACCACATTGGCACCGGTTTCCGGTACCCAACCCTACAGACGAGGTGACCCCGTGGGGCCACTCTCTGAGACGTACTGGCCACTTTTAGCCACAGCACTCTTACACAGTATTATTTTATCACATGTCCGTGTTTCCTTCTTTAAATTCATCAAGTTTTCACAACAGCAAATAGTTTCTTGTCAAAACTTTGACAGGGGTCAATGTGAGCACTTTATCCACCCTTCATCGTGGTTTAAACACCCTCCATCTTCATCATCAGATCTCATCAACAATGAGCAGTGGGGACAGTTTCTCTCCATCAAAAGCGGCTTCATATCAAACATCGATCCTCTGTGTTCTTTACGGTGTCCGTCCTGTGTGTGTTCCCCTGTCCAGAGACACCTCTCCCCTGAGGACTTCCGGCAGGTGTTCGGCATGACCCTGGAGCAGTTTGACCGCCTGGCCCTCTGGAAGAAGACTGACCTGAAGAAGAAGGCCCGCCTTTTCTAGACAGGAAGGGGAAAGCATTTCAACAAGCATCGGTCCTGTGTGGGAGGAAGCTACAAGAACCCCCCCCATTGGAAATATCTATATATGCAGCACCATGACACCCCGAGCCTCCACCTGTACAACGCCACCTGCCTGTGGAGCCACGGAGGGTCATGTCCACCATGTGGAGGCAGCATCCAAAGCTTTGTGTGGGAGGGGGAGGAGCTGCGTTTGCATGGCCTGTGTTGATGCTCCTCGCCTCCCGGGAGGTTTCTGCCTATCTCTGCGCTTTCATACAGCAAAATCATTACTAATTATGAACTAAGTCCAGGTTTCTGTGGTTCTGAATTCTTCTGCTTGCTCAATCTTGATTTATCTCACCTGCTTTTTGTTCCTTTGTCTCTTTATATGATCTGTTTACTGCTCTGCTTCTTCTCTCTGGCTGTCTCTCCATCATGGAACAACTATATCATTATCACACTGGACACATGGTTAACACATGTCAAGGCCAAAGACGGGGATGAAAAACAACTCCAGCTTCTGTGATCTGTTCCTTTACTAAATCGAAAAGCATCTTATCATACATTCTGTTTCAGTTCATGTTCTTCTCTATTAGGGACGTTGAGAAAGACTGGCCAGGTAGTTTTAATAAGCATCTCATAACTCACACAGAGAGCAGAGCCAGGGCTGGACAGACAGGAGGGCCTAGCAGGAGGAGGGCCTAGCAGAGGAAACACACAGTACAGTACAGTGTTAGGGCTTCAGGGTGTGCAAAGGTGTCAAACATGCCCTCACATCAAACAAACAGATGAAATTATTTTTCTAAGCTATTTTTTATTAATCATGAAACATTAATCTAATCATAAGAATCAGCTGAGAGAAATCATCATTTTGCTCCCAGAACAACGGGCCATGCTGACTTCACAGACCTGCAGCATCCGAAGTGGGTCGAGCTTGACTTCAAACTCAATATCATATCAGTGTGAGACCTCCTGTACTGAGGCTGAAGCCCTGATAGTATTGTACAGTAAAAGCTTCGCTTGATGATTTCTGGACCGCTCGTCCACCAACTTGCCAACTAACACTGTAAGAGAACGTATACTGGACATATACCACATATCTATATTGGTCTGCCATGGTGTATAACTCTTCAGGCATGCATGAGGATGGAGGCTTGTTCCCAGACCTCACATTAGAAATGTATGAAAACATTATCATCAATGTGTTTTGAGTGATAGATTATGTTCTTGTTAAATGCATCAAAGGGCCAGCAACATTAGCCTCTGTTAGGTATTTATTAAATTGCATCAGGAAGGGATTTTATTTTGAAGTCATAAGGGTTTAGTGTTGAATCGCAAACAGAATAGAGATTTTGAAGAAAAACATTTAAAAAATGTGAGTTTGTGTCTAATGATTTTTTCTCCTGTAAGTAACACACTAACTGTTGTCATGTCCTCGTTCTAATATCCATCTGCTATTAAAGTGCTTTATCCAAACCACAGAGTCACTATGAAGTGTGTTTTATAAGATGCAGAATGAAGCGAGGGTTCAACCTCTGACTGTTGTTCCAAGTGTGAGAGAAAGATGGGAAAGCTCATCTTAAGAGAATAAAACACTGAAGAGAAGAAGGTGAACAGAAACATCGTAGTGTTAGACGTATGCAGTGTAAGGTATTCTCAAAACTGGGGCACTACGCAGATGGTGGAGAAACAGGCTTCCGGACACGCATGGATTAAGTTATCAACATTTAATGGCAGAAAGTGAATCAAACATTCAACGCGCTCTCCCTCGTGTCCAGGCTGCCGGCTCTCGGCACCTTCCGAGAGCACAACCTTCCCTTCGGGGCTTACCTGAGAAAAGAGAATGAATCTCTCCAAAACACGCTGGCTGTGTCTACTACCGCGCACTTAACGAAGTACACTGCAATGCAGTGCACTGCAATTCAGTGCACTGCAATTCAGTGCACTGCATTGCAGTGTACTGCAATTCAGTGCACTGCATTGCAGTGTACTGCAATTCAGTGCACTGCATTGCAGTGTACTGCGTCGCTGATGAAGTGCTGTCTCAAATGGAACACTTAACCGTTAACCACTTGGCGGAAGTGACGGACGCAAATCTGTTCACGGCACCCGCGAAATTAAGCCGGGAGTGACATATGCAAATCTGCTTGCGATACCCTAACCCTTAAACTGACAAAATGAATGCACTTCTTGCCCTCTTGTTGCCCCTTGTTTACCCCTTTCTCCACCCCATGTGGAAACTGCGATACCTCCACAATCGCGGCAGGAGCCTCCGCCTTCTGGCTGAAGTCGAGATGGTATATGTAAATTTAATTGTGATTTTGCCTTACCTTCACAGCATAGCTTCATGTAGTAGTTGCAATTAAATTCTCCTCGCTAGGTATGCTAAATTCTCAATTATCTTTGTCAGAAGTAGCCTTCTTCTTTGCAATCCACATACACACCATATGGAAATAAAACATGACAAATCTGTACATGTTTGTCCCTAAATTCCAATTAGTTTTAAGAATTGTCCACTGAAATGATAGGCATCATCTGCTTGAATTCACACAGTAATAGGCCTACTTTGACTGACTGTACTTTTATACACATCTCTGTTGTAGTGAAGTTCACCCTGATACAGGAATCAATTAGCAATTGAACACACAGGCATATTAATTATTGTTACAAACATGCATCAATTCTAATATAAATCAGAAAACGCAATAAAAGACTACAAAACCTCAATGACAACATTTTATTGATAAAATGACTTACATATTAATATAATCTTCCCTTCCCTCCTCCCACATACTCTACAGCAGCCACCCAGTCCCAGGCGGCGCTGCCGTATCAATATTGCAATGCCACTGCTGGCATTGTATTTTGATGGCCACAGTGACATGAGGGTGGACTTCAGGCTCACCCGAGAGTCATTCAACTGTGCTGGGCACTGACTGACCACGGTTGGGGCCCCGAGATCTCCTGTCTAGTTTTTATTTTTTGGCTTGCCAGCGCCACCTCCTATCGGGTGGTGGCCAGGGCCTTCGACAGGCCCCGGGCTCAGTGCATGATGCCAGGGTCCTGAATAACAGCCCCATCTTCTATGAGCAGTCATCCCCTCCACCAGGATACTGTATCCTTGGGGATGGTGGCTACCCCTACCTGTCCCAACCCATCTGCCTCATGACCCCCTTCAGGCAGCCTGTCCACAACCACCTCCAAGCTACAACTGCTGCCTGTCAAAGGCGAGGTGTGTTGTGGAGAGGTCCTTCGGGATACTGAAGACGCGATGGCGGTCCATCTTCTTAAAGGCCCTGGAGGTGGATGTGAGGTGCCAGAGGTCATTGGAGCCAGATGTCGGGAGGGCAGCAGAGGACCAGCACCAGCACCTCCAGGAAACGTCTCTGGGGCAGGAAATAGAAATAGGATAGCCATTCAGTGCTCTGTCCCAGACCACGATTACATTTAAATTAATACATACACGACATTAAAAAAACAACACACAACAATGATTGAAAGCTACAATTATTTCTAGAAGGACAAGCTTAGATAGCTATCGTAACGGTATTAATTATCGGGCGGCGTGTGGGCAAACGTTCGCGGTGTCATGTTAACCCGTTATTAAACTGAGCATATCCATTGTTAATCCATTATTAAAATTGCTATTTCGATTGTTTAACAGAACAGCCGTTGTTTAACACTGTCCGATGACTGACATAGCTATCTGTCGTCGGACTTGCCGCTGGAGCAAGCGCTGGAGCAAGCGCTGGAGCCCGCCACCTGCCCCCGCTCGTCAAGCGAAAAGTGTCCGATAAAAGTGCTCCTTCGTCGGACTGGCAAGAGGACCCCGGGTGGTAGATTAGCCAGCTAGCTTATCATAACTGCCATGCAGATCCAATGGCATCTAATGCTACCTAGGTATGCTAACTGTCGGTATATATCATATACATAGTTAACTCCACCAAATACTCGTACAATACCAGTACAATGTGTAATTACCGCTAATACTTACATTTACGGTCTGTAGTTTCGTGGTCTACCGCTTGGGCTGTCCGCCATTGTTTTAGAAATAAAATGAAAAGCTGGCGAAAGGGCTCCTCCTCTTCCGCTACGTCGCCAAGATGGCGGCCGCTTAGGGCGAGTAGTGTCCATCGTTTTACACTACATTTTTTGCCCGTTTGCAGTGCACCATCCGGGTACTTTCAGTGCACTGAATTCTGCTGGTTTTTTCAGTGGCGCACTTCGAACACTGAAAGTCAGTGCTCGAAGTGCTCAAGTGCGCGGTAGTAGACACAGCCGGAGTCTCATACCCTTCCTGTTTACGGTCAAAACCGTCACTTCCGGTTTCAGTCGCTTTCACAATAAGATTCCCGTCTTGTAAAGTCACCTTCACAATAAAAGTCTCTTGTAATTGTGAGTCACTTCACGGATTTCAACCGGCTTCGTCAATGTATTATACTAACATACAGTCACTCTCATGCAATATACATTCATTCTTGCCATTTACATTTGCATAGAGTAAACATTACCCCTATGCTTCATAATACATTAATAACAATATTCTCCTTAATATTGTCTATTATAATATCTTTCTATATGTATTAATTTAAAACATAAGACCTCTGCAGATGTTATCAAAATAAACTATTACAACTTAACAATCCCTCCTTTTATACTTATCCAATAGTATAAACAACCCAGTAATAGCCCTTTTATTTTGACCCTCTATGTAAACAAACATTGTACAACATTTTAATAAGCACTCATTATCATTCAGCATCCCTGTGGAAGAACATCACTCCCTCCTTGCATCCCTGCTTCTCAAGGAAACTAAATAACACTAAGTGTCAGTGTGAATGTATTCATCACACAGGTGAAAAATCTTGCTGTCCTGATGGTTCCGGTTGATGTAACGTGTGCACTAAGTGTCTATCTGTGCAGGTGTCTGTGCATCCCTGTGAATCCACTCACATCGAGGGCGCTCCGAGGTCCTTGCAATGACTTCAGAGCACCCCATTCGCCTGGACTTAGTCCACTGGCTCCTGGTGGGCTCCGGTAACCTGCTCAAAGAAAAACTTAACTGTGGTTAGTTCATTTCTCAAACATTCTCCAAAACCACGCCCTGGGCTCTGCTATCCCCTCCCTGGGCGATAGTCTGCTCCTGTGAATGTGTTCTCTAGATATATTTCTTCATGTAGGTGCTTGTTTCTAAATGTGTTAAGTGTTTGGTTGCAAAGTTGTGCCAGTCAGACCTGATCTAGATATATTTCTTCATGTAAGTGCTTGTTTCTAAAAGTGTTAAGTGTTTGGTTGCAAAGCTGTGCCAGCCAGACATGATCACTCCTCGAACGCCACATCTCGGTACCAGCCACAACTGTCTCTGCATCTTCCATCCCTCCTTTTTCTGAAACAACCTTTGATTCAGAAAACCCAAGGTGGATGCAGTTGCAGTAAACTTCTTGCTTGTTAAGGGGGATCAGGTACTGAGGCTTAATATATGTAAGGAAATGTAAATGTAGAGAACAGAAATTCCTCAAAGATTTCAGATCAAAATCCCTCAAAAATCGTAAGTCGATTTTTTTGTGAAAGAAATCGAAAGGAAATTTATTCTACACTATGTGTCTAATTTGTGGATGCGGTGCCGTTGGAGAAAAAAAAATGCAAATTGGGGTAAATACAGTGCAATTGAACAGCATACAATATACATAGAATTTTATGTAAATGTATTACAACCCCCACAACATGTGGTCGGACAAAGGACCAAATGTCCCTTGCTCTCAGCTAACTCAAAATGGTGGATTTAAACCAGGACAAACATAAAACAAAAACACGCTGTACTTTTCGCATCCAAGTGGATCAGAGAGTCCCCTTTTGTGAATCCCCCATACCAGACACGGGCAACTCAACTGATTTATGTGGTCTAATGATCTTGTAACTACGACACAATTCAAAATGACGGCCGCCACGCTTACGTTATGTAATTTTAATCTCGTAAATAGCAACGATCACGCACTAATTTAGGATTTTATATTGGATATCTAGCGTGGTCTTAGTTAGACCCCGCATCGTCTTCGTCCGATTAAACTATGTGCGTCAAACTAGCAAGCTAATGTGCAGCCACACCAATAGGATACAATGGGAGGTAATGATCCTGATCCACGCAACTGCACACTTTCTGCTTCTAGTACTAACTCTCATGCACATCAAATAGCCACAAGTCTTGTCTACAAAAACGTGTTACTCACAAAACAAACGAACAACGCACAATATGACAAAAACATGAACCGCGAAGCACACACAAACGCTGTTGCAGCAGCGACACACCTGGTGTAAAGCGCACACACAGGCCACTCACACGCACCACGTGGCAGCTCACACGCACCACGTGGCAGCATACACGCACAAAACACACAAGATAACACCTAGAAAAACATGAAGAGAGAGTGGAAAAATCTCTACAACACAAGGAACAACAGAAAAGAGACTACACGTGGAGAGAGTCTCTACACGAGGAACGGTAAAAGAAAACAGGAAAAAGAAATCACGTGAAAAGCGTGAGACAACCATCCGTGCAAACGCACTACAGAAAGACACAAACACACCCAATCTTACACACGACTTCACATCAGTAACACAAAGCGCTCGATCGACCACACGGCCCACACGTGGGCGACTTTCACGCGTAAATGCCACTAAACGCGCAGAACATGCAAACTCACTGGAACAAACACACACGACTACTCATCTGTGACACGAAGCGTTCGATCAACCATGCGGGCCACACGTGGCCGACTTGCACGCGTAAATGCCACTAAACGCGCAGAACATGCAAAAGGCGATTGGAAAAAACACATAAAACACACACACACACAGCCAAGAGAACACGTAGAAAGACGTGAAAAGATCTCTACAATAACACGAGTAACAGAAAAAAGACTAGACGTGGGCTGTGTCTACTACCGCGCACTTAACGAAGTACACTGCAATGCAGTGCACTGCGTCGCTGATGAAGTGCTGTCTCAAATGGAACACTTAACCGTTAACCACTTGGCGGAAGTGACGGACGCAAATCTGTTCACGGCACCCGCGAAATTAAGCCGGGAGTGACATATGCAAATCTGCTTGCGATACCGTAACCCTTAAACTGACAAAATTAATGTACTTCTTGCCCTCTTGTTGTCCCTTGTTTACCCCTTTCTCCACCCCATGTGGAAACTGCGATACCTCCACAATCGCGGCAGGAGCCTCCGTGGTCTACCGCTTGTGCTACCGTAGCATCAGAATCAGAATCAGAAACAGGTTTATTGCCAAAGAATGTTTTCACAAACAAACGAGGAACTTTTTTTGGCGGAAGGTGCAAGAATCGCGCACCAAGACACCGAGGCGCCGTCCGCCATCTCGTCCGCCATTGTTTTAGAAATAAAATGAAAAGCTGGCGAAAGGGCTCCTCCTCTTCCGCTACGTCACCAAGATGGCGGCCGCTTAGGGCGAGTAGTGTCCATCGTTTTACACTACATTTTTTGCCCGTTTGCAGTGCACCATCCGGGTACTTTCAGTGCACTGAATTCTGCTGGTTTTTTCAGTGGCGCACTTCGAACACTGAAAGTCAGTGCTTGAAGTGCTCAAGTGCGCGGTAGTAGACACAGCCGTGGAGAGAGTCTCTACAAGACCACTCGAGGAACAACAGAAAAGAGAAAAAAGAAATCACGTGAAAAGCGTGAGACAGACATATGAGGAACGAACAACATAAAGACACAAACAAACACACAGCGTCGATTGCTTGTTAAACTCTCCGGCGGGCTTGTGCCCTCCGTCGTGCTCTGACGGCATAAATAGTTCATTACCCCTATGCTTCATAATACATTAATAACAATATTCTCCTTAATATTGTCTATTATGATATCTTTCTATATGTATTAATTTAAAACATAAGACCTCTGCAGATGTTATCAAAATAAACTATTACAACTTAACAGCAGCTAGAAACATGAAAGCAGCTTACATGCTGCACATTAATATAGTGTCTATCTGAGTCTGTGTTGACATAGCTTTAGTGTATATTAATACACTGTGACAAGTGTGTAGCCGTCACTAGTAGGTTCTCCCCCCCCTAAGCACCAATAAGGAGTAAGCAGCCAGAGGGATATTCAGTAATAGAGTTTATTCCGACCGCAGACTGTGTCTCTGCTCTCCACGCTCCCGATCTTCCTTCTGTCCAGCTCCTTTATGGAGATAGACTCAGATACACAAACACAGATCGTCATCAGCTGGACTGATTACCAATCTGATTACCAATCAGTCCAGCTGATGACAATCAGACACCGTTCCCTGAACCACACCCCCGCTCCACCCACTCTGCAGCCGAGCCTAAACACCCCCTGCTGCCACATACACGTTGGTTACTGAATACAAATTTGCCTCAAAGAGCTTTACAATCTGTACAGATAGATATCCCAGACCTTTGACCTCTCATCGAATCAGGAAAAACTCCCAAGAAAGAGAAAAAACCCTTTCACAGGGAAAAAAAGTGAAGAAACCTTCAGAAGAGCAAAATAGGAGGATCCCTCTCCAGGATGGACAGATGAAAGGATGTCATGTGACCAGAAGGAATCATTACAGAGTAACAACACATTCAATGAATATGACAGAGTGTATGAAAAGTTGGTAGTAGGCATGGACCACGATCCAGACCTCCATGATCCATCAAGGCCAATGGAGGTAGAGAGGAGGAGTGGGCGGGGCATCAGCAGGGCCATGGCATCAGACCCACCAGGTCAAATGGACCCTGTGAGAAGTGAAGTCACAAGGACTCTGGGGAGGAAGCAGAGTTAATAGAGTGTGATGGAGAGATGTAAATTCATCCATAAGTAGAGAGAGAAGACGAGAGAGGTGCTCAGTGTATCCTAAACGTCCCCCAGCAGCCTATCAGCCTATAGCAGCATCTCTATAGGGGCTGGACCAGGTGAACCTGATTCAGCCCTAACTGTAAGCTCTGTCAAAGAGGAAAGTCTTCAGTCTACTCTTACGTCATCGAGGCTTCATCGTTTACAAATACAAACTGAGATCGATCTGATGAGTAGGATTTAAACCAACTTAGTGCTGTGCCTGAAATGCTAATCGACTGATCCAGTCTCTGTAATAGGATGTCATGGTCAATGGTGTCGAACGCAGCACTAAGGTCTCACAAGACCAGTCCAGAGAGGAGTCCTTTATCAGCACTAAGGTCTCACAAGACCAGTACAGAGATGAGTCCTTTATCAGCACTAAGGTCTAACAAGACCAGTCCAGAGATGAGTTTATCTGATGCATTAGGATGTCATTTGTATTTTTCACCAGTGCTGTCTCGGTGCTGTGGTGTTTTCTAAATCATGACTGAAACTTCTCAAATAAACTATTATGATGTAGAAAGTCACACAACTGGTGTGCGACTACTTTCTCAAGGATCTTGGAGAGGAAGGGGAGGTTAGAGATCGGTCTGTAGTTAGCCAACACCTCTGGATCCCAGAGTAGCTTCTTCAGGAGAGGTTTAATTACAGCTACTTTGAAGGAATGTGTTAGCAAAAGACACATTCCTCAAGAATCTGTATTCTTGAGGAAAATCCACTGTTGGTCTCTGTGCAGGCTGGAAATCAGTTTAAGCGCATAAAAACAAGAACATACAGCTTCGAGGCAGTAAAATGATGAAAGCATCAGGTATTCATGAAAATATCATGATCTTGTAAATCTTGTTATCCTAAGACGCATAATATGGTGGAAAATCAAGAAAATCTGTCTTCTTTAGGAAAATCCAGTTTTAGTCTATGTGCAGGCTGGAAGTCAGTTTAAGCGCATAAAAAAATGAAAATACAGCTTTGAGGCGTTAAAGTGATGAAAGCATCAGGTATTCGTGAAAATATCATGAAACTTGTAAATCGTGTGTCCAGAGACACATAATATGGTGGAAAATCAATAGAATCTGTATTCTTGAGGAACATCCAGTTTTAGTCTCTGTGCAGGCTGGAAATCAGTTTAAGCACATAAAAACAAGAACATACAGCTTTGAGGCAGTAAAGTGATGAAAGCATCAGGTATTCATGAAAATATCATGAAACTTGTAAATCGTGTGTCCTGAGACACCTAATATGGTGGAAAATCAAGAGAATCTGTCTTCTTTAGGAAAATCCACTTTTAGTCTCTGTGCAGGCTGGAAATCAGTTTAAGCGCATAAAAACAAGAACATACAGCTTTGAGGCAGTAAAGTGATGAAAGCATCAGGTATTCATGAAAATATCATGAAACTTGTAAATTGTGTGTCCTGAGACACATAATATGGTGGAAAATCAAGAGAATCTGTCTTCTTTAGGAACATCCAGTTTTAGTCTCTGTGCAGGCTGGAAATCAGTTTAAGCGCATAAAAACAAGAACATACAGCTTGAGGCAGTAAAGTGATGAAAGCATCAGGTATTCATGAAAATATCATGAAACTTGTAAATTGTGTGTCCTGAGACACATAATATGGTGGAAAATCAAGAGAATCTGTCTTCTTTAGGAAAATCCACTTTTAGTCTCTGTGCAGGCTGGAAATCAGTTTAAGCGCATAAAAACAAGAACATACAGCTTTGAGGCAGTAAAGTGATGAAAGCATCAGGTATTCATGAAAATATCATGAAACTTGTAATTGTGTCCTGAGACACATAATATGGTGGAAAATCAAGAGAATCTGTCTTCTTTAGGAACATCCAGTTTTAGTCTCTGTGCAGGCTGGAAATCAGTTTAAAGCGCATAAAAACAAGAACATACAGCTTTGAGGCAGTAAAGTGATGAAAGCATCAGGTATTCATGAAAATATCATGAAACTTGTAATTCCTGTGTCCTGAGACACATAATATGGTGGAAAATCAAGAGAATCTGTCTTCTTTAGGAAAATCCACTTTTAGTCTCTGTGCAGGCTGGAAATCAGTTTAAGCGCATAAAAACAAGAACATACAGCTTTGAGGCAGTAAAGTGATGAAAGCATCAGGTATTCATGAAAATATCATGAAACTTGTAAATCGTGTGTCCTGAGACACATAATATGGTGGAAAATCAAGAGAATCTGTCTTCTTTAGGAAAATCCACTTTTAGTCTGTGCAGGCTGGAAATCAGTTTAAGCGCATAAAAACAAGAACATACAGCTTTGAGGCAGTAAAGTGATGAAAGCATCAGGTATTCATGAAAATATCATGGTGGAAAATCTTTAGGAAATCGCTGGAAATCAGTTTACATAAAAACAGGCATGAAAATATCATGAAACTTGTAAATTGTGTGTCCTGAGACACATAATATGGTGGAAAATCAAGAGAATCTGTCTTCTTTAGGAACATCCAGTTTTAGTCTCTGTGCAGGCTGGAAATCAGTTTAAGCGCATAAAACAAGAACATACAGCTTTGAGGCAGTAAAGTGATGAAAGCATCAGGTATTCATGAAAATATCATGAAACTTGTAAATTGTGTGTCCTGAGACACATAATATGGTGGAAAATCAAGAGAATCTGTCTTCTTTAGGAACATCCACTTTTAGTCTCTGTGCAGGCTGGAAATCAGTTTAAGCGCATAAAAACAAGAACATACAGCTTTGAGGCAGTAAAGTGATGAAAGCATCAGGTATTCATGAAAATATCATGAAACTTGTAAATCGTGTGTCCTGAGACACATAATATGGTGGAAAATCAAGAGAATCTGTCTTCTTTAGGAAAATCCACTTTTAGTCTCTGTGCAGGCTGGAAATCAGTTTAAGCGCATAAAAACAAGAACATACAGCTTTGAGGCAGTAAAGTGATGAAAGCATCAGGTATTCATGAAAATATCATGAAACTTGTAATTCCTGTGTCCTGAGACACATAATATGGTGGAAAATCAAGAGAATCTGTCTTCTTTAGGAAAATCCACTTTAGTCTCTGTGCAGGCTGGAAATCAGTTTAAGCGCATAAAAACAAGAACATACAGCTTTGAGGCAATAAAGTGATGAAAGCATCAGGTATTCATGAAAATATCATGAAACTTGTAAATTGTGTGTCCTGAGACACATAATATGGTGGAAAATCAAGAGAATCTGTCTTCTTTAGGAACATCCAGTTTTAGTCTCTGTGCAGGCTGGAAATCAGTTTAAGCGCATAAAAACAAGAACATACAGCTTCAAGGCAGTAAAGTGATGAAAGCATCAGGTATTCATGAAAATATCATGAAACTTGTAAATTGTGTCCTGAGACACATAATATGGTGGAAAATCAAGAGAATCTGTCTTCTTTAGGAAAATCCACTTTTAGTCTCTGTGCAGGCTGGAAATCAGTTTAAGCGCATAAAACAAGAACATACAGCTTTGAGGCAGTAAAGTGATGAAAGCATCAGGTATTCATGAAAATATCATGAAACTTGTAAATCGTGTGTCCTGAGACACATAATATGGTGGAAAATCAAGAGAATCTGTATTCTTTAGGAAAATCCACTTTTAGTCTCTGTGCAGGCTGGAAATCAGTTTAAGCGCATAAAAACAAGAACATACAGCTTTGAGGCAGTAAAGTGATGAAAGCATCAGGTATTCATGAAAATATC